>NC_092366.1:11232238-11277238 GCF_030848805.1 Temnothorax longispinosus | reverse complement strand
CGTTACACTTTTCGTGTCGCATAATCGAACTTACTACCGTGCCAGAAAAAGAACCGTTTCGCCAACGCCGTACGCCTATTGGTCGAATTTTTGTTACATTTCCGTGTCGCACAATCGAACTTACTACCGTACCAAAGAAGTTTCATTTCGTACGCCTATTGGTCGAATTTTCGTTACACTTTCCGTGTCGCACAATCGAACTTACTACCGTACCAAAGAAGTTTCATTTCGTACGCCTATTAGTCGAATTTTCGTTACACTTTCCGTGTCGCACAATCGAACTTACTACCGTACCAAAGAAGTTTCATTTTGTACGCCTATTGGTCGAATTTTCGTTACACTTTTCGTGTCGCATAATCGAACTTACTACCGTGCCAGAAGAAGAACCGTCTCGCCAACGCCGTACGCCGATTGGTCAAATTTTCGTTACACTTTTTGTGTCGCACAATCGAACTTACTACCGTACCAAAGAAGTTTCATTTCGTACGCCTATTAGTCGAATTTTTGTTACACTTTCCGTGTCGCACAATCGAACTTACTACCGTACCAAAGAAGTTTCATTTCGTACGCCTATTGGTCGAATTTTCGTTACATTTTCCGTGTCGCACAATTGAACTTACTACCGTACCAAAGAAGTTTCATTTCGTACGCCTATTGGTCGAATTTTCGTTACACTTTCCGTGTCGCATAATCGAACTTACTACCGTGCCAGAAGAAGAACCGTCTCGCCAACGCCGTATGCCTATTGGTCAAATTTTCGTTACACTTTTCGTGTCACACAATCGAACTTACTACCGTACCAAAGAAGTTTCATTTCGTACGCCTATTGGTCGAATTTTCGTTACACTTCCCGTGTCGCACAATCGAACTTACTACCGTACTAAAGAAGTTTAATTTCGTACGCCTATTGGTCGAATTTTCGTTACACTTTCCGTGTCGCATAATCGAACTTACTACCGTGCCAGAAGAAGAACCGTCTCGCCAACGCCGTATGCCTATTGGTCAAATTTTCGTTACACTTTTCGTGTCACACAATCGAACTTACTTACTACCGTACCAAAGAAGTTTCATTTCGTACGCCTATTGGTCGAATTTTCGTTACACTTCCCGTGTCGCACAATCGAACTTACTACCGTACTAAAGAAGTTTAATTTCGTACGCCTATTGGTCGAATTTTCGTTACACTTTTTGTGTCGCATAATCGAACTTACTACCGTGCCAGAAGAAGAACCGTCTCGCCAACGCCGTACGCCTATTGGTCGAATTTTCGTCACATTTTCCGTGTCGCACAATCGAACTTACTACCGTACCAAAGAAGTTTCATTTCGTACGCCTATTGGTCGAATTTTCGTTACATTTTCCGTGTCGCACAATCGAACTTACTACCGTACCAAAGAAGTTTTATTTCGTACGCCTATTGGTCGAATTTTCGTTACACTTTCCGTGTCGCACAATCGAACTTACTACCGTACCAAAGAAGTTTCATTTCGTACGCCTATTGGTCGAATTTTCGTTACACTTTCCGTGTCGCATAATCGAACTTACTACCGTGCCAGAAGAAGAACCATCTCGCCAACGCCGTACGCCTATTGGTCAAATTTTCGTTACACTATTTGTGTCGCACAATCGAACTTACTACCGTACAAAGAAGTTTCACTTCCGTTACACTTTTTCGTGTTGCGAATCGAATTCACTACCGTGCCTAAAGAAGTTTCACTTCAAAATCATTAAACAAAAGGACAGTAATAATATTAGACCGTCTGATTGATACTTCGCTTTATGACTCACCCCCTCGGGAGAATAATCGTATATCAGGTAGTCGGCATTCCGTGTAGAATCTATCCACGAGCGCTCAGAAATGATCCGCCGATATTCTCTGTGAGCACCGTGACAGTTACTCCAGTCCTCCAGAGATTACTCCAAAAAGGCACAATTCCGGCTATTCCAGAATTACAGGGCCGCTCCAGAAAAGCCAGTGCTCCAGGCAATAAAGCAGCCGCTCCGAAAATTAGCTCCAACAGAATCGGAGTCAAGCAAGATCCATCACAGGAAGAAAAAGAAAAGGCCACCGCTTGTCATGAGCAGATGAGAGCCGTACGTCCAAACGCGACGAATGCTCACGGTGGTCTCCGGGTCAGCAGATAGTCGCCAGGAATCATCGTAACTCAAGATATTGTGACGGGAAGATTCCGACGCGAACGCTATCGAGGACGATCCAAGAATGCTCCCGAATTTTCGCTCGATGGCGGAATCGATAGCGCGTCCCACCCCGGGCGTACGCAGCTATAGCGCGGACCAATTAGGGGTGAGCTCGCAGGCTCGCGGTGTATCCTTGCGCAGGGCCAATAATCACGGCTCCCGCAGGGCGTTTAATGGGCCCTTCGCTCGCGCGGCGATTTTCCGGGATGCTTTCCGGCAGCAAACGGGACGCTAGTCTTTCCGGTGCTCCTCCGTCTCGGGCCGGGGATGGTGGCCATCCACCCCGGAGTCCGGTCTGCGGTGGAGGAGGGCAGATGGCTTTGTTCTACCCCGGTACCTGGGGCCTTGCTGGCTACGGGTCCGTCCGCCGCTGTATCACGTGTCGCGCGCGTGCCTTCCGGTGCTCCTTCGCTCTCGGCGGCCCGTGAGTTTCGCTTCGATCCGCTCTGGCGATTTACTCCTCGGCTTGATTCTCTTGGTCGGTTCCATCCCCTGTACTCCCTCGTAGGAAATCGGCGTCTCGCCTCGGTGAGGCGCCGCACAGTATACAAAATAGAAAAATAAAGGGATCAGAATAACGTAACGCGATTACAAAATGCCCCTGGAGATCTCGCATCGACTCATTGAACCGTCCTCGGGCGTGAAAAGGTCGCGAAACCCGCGCCTTGTGACGGCGGCGCGCCGCGGCGGGGCGCTGCAACGATGCAGCAAAACTGCAACGTCACAACATATATGATGTTATCTAACATTTCCTGTTTAAGAATATTTAGTCTTTTTCGTTTTGCTGTAGTTGCTATTGTTTTTCAAGATGGCAATGTTTGTATTAAGGATTCCCAAGGTGGGTCAATGTAGTCTCTGGGCTTACAATAATAAATGTGCAGGAACAGAGAAAAAAGAATACGTATATGATTTTTGTCGATAGACGAAAAAAGTGAATTTTTTCTTTTAAATATTTTTTTATTATATAATCACATTTTTTGATAAAACAATATATTTTTCATTATGTATTTCTTTTACAATAGTTGGTTTTAAATAAATTACTTTTTTGAAAGACATTCAACGTTTTATGAGTTTTTTTAAATTTCCCGCACTCAAAAAATAGTGGGCTCCATATTACCAGTCATATGCCCTATGACTCAACTGCTCACTCTTCGATAACCTTTATATAGCTTTCCTTGTAAGTGAAGAATTATAAATTGAAAATTTGAAATGGATTGCCAATAGAATAAGAAACCTAAAGGCCTCCGCACAATAAAAAATATAAGAAACAAGAAACAGATATTAGCGATTAGGACTAAAGAATCAAGAATAAAGTTGGATGCACGATGAAAAATACAGGCAACAAAAACAGGGAATAAGACAGGCAATAGTTATTTGTGTAACAAGTGAGGTAAGATGAAAATTCCCGGGTGCGGAGTTTACGGCGAGTGCGGTAACCGCACCCGGGAATTTTCATTTTTACACACGACTTACACTCCCTATTTTATGTTGCAAGTGCCTGGAAAGTGGTCTATTACGCACGCGTAGCGTGCGTAATGGAACACTTTCCATGCACGTGTTGCATAATAGATTTTTAACCTATCGGAAGTCGTGTATTAATGCTACATAGGCTTTATTCCTGATTTCTTATTTCTAGTTGCTAATATCTGTTCCTCGTTCCTTACATTTTTCATTGTGCGGGGGCCTTAAGCATACTATATAGGATTAACAAAAATTAAGCTTATAATTTGCAAAAAATCGCTCAAAAACGAAGTGGGATTCCATATTACCATATTTCCTTTCCGCTATTCTTCAAATAAATATGAACTAAGAATATGTATCTCTTGCAGGCTGGTGGTTCTTTCATTGTCATTTTTCATGGCACACCGCAACTGGAATGAATGTTGTTTTACATGTTGGTACAGAATATGATCTCCCAGACATACCACTACACTTTCCACAGTGTTACAATTGGACACCACCTATTATCATGAATAATTATTACTGATAATTATTATAATAATTATAATTATTATAACAATTATAATTATGGTAAATATAATTATATTTGCTTAAAAAGTATAATCTTGCCATTAAATAAAATTATTATTGTATAAGATGCATATTTTACTGTATATATAAATATGAATAAATAAATAGAAAAACTACTAAAGTATATTATTGAAATTATTGATTCGTAATAAGAAATTATTAATAATGTATAGCAGTAGTAGCAGTAGTAGCAGTAGTAGCAGTAGTAGCAGTAGTAGTAGTAGTAGCAGTAAGAAAGTGGGTGGTTCCACTAGAGTCCCCGACAGTACCTAGATCTTACTGATCCTTTGTACCTTCCTACTCTTTTATTTGCTAGGTGTTTGGGGCCAGCCCTGAGCCTAGTACCAGATTTATCATGTCTGTCACCCTAGCACTTTTCAGGTCCTGAAAACGTTCGTCCCCAAGTTTTGTATCTTTTGCATATAAGTGCCGGACAGTGGCACAGTATATGCACGTTATCTTCTTTCTCGTCCCGACATAGGCGGCACTCTTTTTGTTCCGCGAGTCCGAGATTGAATAAATGAGCTCTGAGTAAGGCGGAGTGGCCCGTGAGCAGCCCTACCGTCACTCTGAGTTTTTGTTTATTCAGCGCCAGTAGTTCTTTAGCTCTACCTGGTCTGCTGTTTTTTATCAGAATCCTGGCCTGGCGGCAGGTTTTTAAAATTTCCCACCTGATCAAGTGCTCCCTTTTCAGACAGCTTTTGATGACTTATTTTCCTGCTGTGAAGGGTGTTCCCGCCACCTGGTTAGATGGTGCTTCATTTGCTCTCTTCTTAGCCAGTATATCTGCGGTTTCGTTGCCGGGTATTTCTTCATGCTTAAGCACCCATACCAAGGTGACCTTATTAAATTCACTTAGTCTCTCTAACGCCAACATGCAATCCCAAACCAGTGCTGATTCGATAGTTGCTTTTGCTAGCTGTCGTGCCGCGCCTTGAATGGGAGCTCAGGGCCGTCACCGGGTTCGTTCGGATCCGCAGGAAGGCGAAAGAAACACTCTCTGACCAAATTGGTTGTAATAGTGGCGCCTAATAAACGGCTGGTTCTGATTACACTCGATTCACTTCTTACACAACCCTGACTTGCGGGTTAAAGATACGATACACAGAATAACGCGCTACGTGCTCTCGGTGGTAACTGTCCGCCGCTTATCGGAAGGGCGGGCCTTTTAACGAGCGGTGTCGCTTCCTCGTTGCTGACTCGGCTGTCAGCGCTTTTGCTTCTGGGCTCAGGTCAGTTGCCCGGCGACCTGGTGAAGCCCGGAATGCCACTTAAGATATCTTTGGCAATAGCCGGAACTCTTGCGCTGACCGCCCAGTGTCGCAATGAGGCCGACTCGGCTTCCGCATTACAACATCCCTCCCCCCGTGGAAAAAGAAAAACTGAGGCATGAGGTTTTTCGTTAATATTTGTGTTATTTTCTTTTTCCATAAAAGTTACATTATTCTATTTTTCCAGTTGTTTGCGGAAGTCGTGTCGCGTGTTCTTTTTCGTTTTCTTTTTTATTATCCATATTATAGTAATTCCTATTCCTATTATGATTACAACTATGGACACGGAGCCCACGGGATATATTACATTTTTATTAGATAGGAAGCTGACTTGGCTGTCCTCTAGCTCCTTGCTTATTTCCTCGAGATTCAGGCTTAGTTTAGTTAGTTCCGCGGGATCATTGATCACCGGTTCCAGCCGTAGTTCTGTACCTAATTTTTTATTATTTTCAAAATTTTGTGTTATTGTTTTAAAAGTCAAGTTAAATTGTGGTAAATGCGTTTGTATGTACTTGATGTACTCTTGTTTTTTCGTGCATAGCGTTAAGTCTGTCGTCGTCAGTTTACAATTTTCGTTTAACTTAATTTTCCCGGTTCTATTTATTTCGATTTTATTTTCGGCCTGATCTTTACACTGTATGGTTACCTGTTGTTTATATGGGGTAGAAAACAGCCATGCCTGCGGTTTTGCTAACGTTATCCAGAACGTCACATTCTATCGAATGTGACGTCACTCGCAATTATTTCTTTGTGCTCGGATATAAATCTGCACCTCGCAGGGTGCGTGCGGTCGGCATGCGTGCATTTATCCAAGTCGCTTTCTTTTAGTGTTAGGTAGTTTCTATTTTCTTTGTTTATAGCTAATAGAGTGTGAGAGGTTTTTGGGATTATAAATATATTTTTATTGTCATACACCGGCAGGGGGGTTACTCGCACGATTTCATAGTTGGGATAGGTAATGATTGGGAACGTTAGGATCGTGTAGACGTTAGGGTTGTCATAATAGGCGTTTATTTTTACAAACTTTTTGATGGTGTACCAATTATCTATTTGTATTTTGAAGAGGAAGTGCGCGCCTCAGGATAGGGTGGGTCGTCGCTTCTCTTAATTCCGATACTAAAGTTTCGAGTGGCAATAGTCGCACGAGAATTATGCCGTGTTTCGCATAGGTCAGGTATTCTAACGTGTCTTCTTCGTCGCCTACTAATTTAGCTGTTATTGTGCTTATTACTAGAAGGTGTTCGTCTAATTCTTCGCGGCGTACTAATTTTGCTACTCGTTGTTGTACTCGTTTCGTGACGTTTGCTATAAGGTTTTTGTTCTTGCTTAGTGTCTGCTCTAAGGTCTCTATGTGTCCTAACGTGGCGTTTACAATTTTTATTTGGTGCTTTGCCGCGTGCTGTATCGTTTTCTGCTGATTATTTATTATTTCTAACTGTTCTTGTATCCGTCGTGCGTCGTCGGCATCCATTGTTCCAAACAGGGTTTTACCTATTGTGCCTACGCATCTATTAATCCGCGTCGACTCGTCGTTATCTTATATACGGTTTGTAATCGTAATAGCAGTTGCGTCAGTTTTGTATTATTGTCTTCTGTTACGCGGAGAATGTTGTGACATGCGTCTCGGCTGTCGTCGTCTACGTTGTTGCGTAGCCCTTTGACCTGTTCGATGTAATTTTGAAGTAGATGGTATCTTATTTCAAATGCCGCGACGTCGATTCTGATGACTAATTTCCATGTGGTTTCCTTTACCTGCATGATTCCAATTTTCTCGAAATAAAGTCCCGGTTCATCGTTAAATGATGTTACTTCGTACGGTGGCATCGGTTCGGATGTCATCGCTCTTGCGAGGTGTAACACGATGATGGGTATCCTGTAATCGGAATGCTTTCTTGGAGTCTATCTTTTGCTGACCGCGGTCTCTCGCGAGTTGCTACTTTTATATCGTTTGACGGATTGCTTCAGTCCGAGTCTGTCGTTAGTCTCGTACGTTTTAATTTTTTTAATATGCCCCCGTTTGAGTATGTGCCAGTTCGGGCTGACGCTGTGGACCCGAATGAGAGTCGGGCTGAGGAGGAGGGGGATGAAACTACCCCCCCGGTCTTAGTAGTGCCCGAGAGGTCAGAGTATCCGGGCCTTATTACGGGCCGCGTCCGTTACACCGCTGGTATGCAAAAGTTTTGGGTTGAGCCAGGTCGACGTGCACCGGATAATATGATGCTGTTTTTGATGCTCGCTCGGCTTCGTTTTCTATTGCTGACTGGTCAGGGGCATGGTGCTCCTCGTGAAGATTAACGTAAGTCTTCTTATTTTGCTACTTTTGGACTATGTTCTGCTTTTGGTATTTTTCCTAGCTATTTTTGCTGTCTTTCTCTCTCTGCATCTCTAATTCTCGATAAAGGCTTTCAAACGGTTAGGGTGGACGCGTAGTGTTTTCCGTTTTATCTTAATCGTATAGTTCACGTCACTGTGTTTCTCGATAATTACATATGGTCTGATCCATTGGGACTCAAGTTTTTTCGATCGTCCGCGTCGTACCGTCTCCTCATATAGTAGTACTTTGTCGCCTACTCTAAATGTTTCTTCGTTAACTTTCTTATCGAATTGCTGTTTCGCTTTTACCTTTTCCTGCTTAGTGTGTTCCCTTGCGACTTGGTTTGTTGCGCGAATTCGTTCTCGCAGTTCCTGCGCGCAATCCTCGTATGAATACGTTAGTTTTGGGGGCTTTGACAATGCTGTCGGTAGGTTAGCACGATGTCCATAGACCAATTCAAACGGCGTGAATCCTGTTGTCGTGTGAGGCGTTGTGTTATAGGTAAACATCGCGTAGGGTATCCATTCGTCCCAGTCGGTTTGATCTTCGTTTATATAATGCCTCAGGTATTCCGCTAAAGTACGATGCGATCTTTCTAACGCTCCGTTACTTTCCGGATGGTATGCTGTCGTCTGAATCTTTTCGATTTTTAGTAGTTTGCACGTATTCTTGAACATTTCACTTGTGAAATTCGTGCCTTGGCCCGTGAGAATTTTCTCCGGTATTCCGTGTTCCAAGACTACTTTCGTAACGAAAGCTTTGGCGACTGTATTTGCTTCCTGGTTTTCTACCGGTATCGCCTTGCTGAATTTCGTTAGGTTATCTTGAAATGTCAGGATATATTTATTTCCACTATTTGTAATAGTCAGTGGGCCTACGATGTCGAGCGCACATTTCTCAAATGGTGTATCTGTAATAATTAATGGCATTTTCGTTTTTCGGCTTAATTTATTTTTCTGGCAGTGCTCGCATTTGTTTATGTATGCTTCTACACCTCTCGTTATACCGCTCCAGTTGTGCTGTAACCGGATCCGGTTCAACGTACGCGTGACTCCTTGGTGTCCTCCTGTAGGTGAGTCGTGATATTCGTACATTATTTGCTGTTTTTCCTCTTCCGAATATTCTCTCTGGGCGTCATCTTCTTGCTGCGTTGCATTTATCGCTGATGCCTCCGGTATCGGGTTTCGGCTTAGCGCGTCGGCGTTCACATTATTATTCTTTCCGGTTTTGTGAACGATCTCGTAATCGTACTCTTCCAGCTTGAGTCTCCATCTGATTAATCTCGAGCCGGGGTCGGTTACATTAAATAGCCAGATCAGTAGCTTGTGATCTGTTATTATTTTGAATTTGATGCCATATAGGTAGGGACGGAAATGTTTCACCGCCCACACGATGGCTAGTAATTCCTTTTCGGTCGTGTTATAATTTTGTTCGGCTTTGCATAACACTCTGCTGGCGTAAGCGATCGGTCGATCCTGGCCTACTGGCCCCTGTGAGAGCACGGCGTAATCTGATGCGTCCGTTGTCACTAAGAATTCGTTGTCGAAATCAGGGTAATTCAACACGGGTGCCGTCGTTAATTTCTCTTTTAATAACTCGAACGCGTTCTGCTGGTCTATTGACCAAGTAAACTTTTTGCCTTTTCTCGTGAGCCGTGTCAAGGGCTTTTCTATCTTTAAAAAATTTTCTATGAATTTGCGGTAGTACCCGGCTAGACCGATGAAAGATTGTATATCCTTTACTTTTCTCGGGGTCGGAAATTCTCTTACCGCTCGCAGCTTCGACAGGTCCGGAGATATTTCTCCCTCGGAAATCACGTGCCCGAGATAGACTACCTCTTTCCGCAAGAACGCACATTTATTCGGCTGTAACTTCAGATTAAATTTGCGGAGTTTGATTAATACCGCGATTAGGCGTGTGAGGTGCTTTTTTAGGGTTGCTCCGTAAATTACGATATCATCGATGTATACGAAACATTTTAGACCTAACAATCCGGCTAGTACCGCGTTACATTAGCCTCTGGAATGCTGCTGGCGCGTTTTTTAATCCAAACGGCATTCGGTTAAACTCGAAATGTCCGTCCGGGGTGGAGTCGGGTTGCCGTCTTACTCTTGTGGTCCTCGTGCATCGGGATTTGATAGTATCCTGATGCTAGAAATCTGTTTCGGTTTACCGGTTGTCCGTTCCGCGGGGAGGGGCCTCTAACCTTCTCCTCGGCACTGGCGCCGGTTATCGCCTCTTGTAGGCTTTGGTACCGTTGCGCTCGGACCAGCATCTTAATATCG
Organism: Temnothorax longispinosus; assembly: GCF_030848805.1. Taxonomy (NCBI): domain Eukaryota; kingdom Metazoa; phylum Arthropoda; class Insecta; order Hymenoptera; family Formicidae; genus Temnothorax; species Temnothorax longispinosus. The sequence continues at coordinate 11,267,138 of NC_092366.1, read as the reverse complement.
TCGTGCAACCCTATTTGGAAATTGTGCAACGCTTGCATTTTGATACTGTCTAGGATCGCTTTTTGCTGCTCTTGTGAGTGTCCTTGGCCTTTTTCCATGGCCTCGTATAATTCGCGTGCTAATTTTTCCACGCGTCTCCCGAATTCCTGCGCGCTTTCTCCCGGTTTCTGTCTTAGGGAGTTGAAGTTTAATTGCAGGTGGGTCATGCCGCGCTTGCCCAGATATTCTGACTCTAGTTCGCGCTTTAATTGCTCGAAATCGTGAATGTCGCGCGTGTCAAAATCCGTCATTGCTTTGCCCTTGAATTTCGTAATATCGCTTCTAAAAGCATGGCTTCGTCTGCGGGCTGAATGTTCTTCATTGCGTACGTGCTCGCGTTTATGAATTCGCGGTCGCGTTCTCGGGATTCTCCGTTTATTTCGGGAATTATGGTTCGGGCTTCCTTCAGGCTGAGGAACCCGATGTTGTGTTCCGGTTGATTTCGGACGTCGCTATGCGTTCGCCCGTATGTGACGTCTAACGGTCCCTGGCTGCGTACGCGGCGATCTCGCGCGTCGGAGCGATCGTAAGTGGCGGATTCTGGCCGACCTACGCGGTCCTGTATGTCGCGGATCGCGCGAAGGACTTCGACTGAGCGGTCGAATTTTGCGGCCTCTGCGCGGTTCATACGATCTTGCATGTCACGCATCATATTTAAGATGTCGTTGAGCACGGAGTCCTGTGCTCCCGCCTCTACTCGCGTCGGCTCAGGGGCTCGACTTTGGTTGTTTTCGGACGGTTGCCTGTTCGTCGCGGGCTTGAGCCGCTCTATCTCTGCGTTAATCTGCGCAGGTGATATGTCCTTACGCGGCGCAATGGCCGCGGCAGCTCGTTGCTGGCTCATCTTGCTGGCCCGGGGGGTGTAATCCTCTTCGGTCGGATCGAATATTCCGCTATCGTATGAAGTCAGGGAGAATTCTCCTCTTCCGGAGTTCTCGCTTTGTGTATCGGCCAAGGTGTCCGATCGTGCGTCACCTTCGGTCGGGGGCAGTCTGTGTGCGTCACTGTCGTGATCGTCACTGTGTTTGTCACCGTTTTGGTTAGCTATATTATCTCGCGGATGCCGGGACAAGTCGTCCGACATCTATCGGCGCTCACGCTTATATCTCCTGTAATCGCGAAGTTTTCTTTTGGCGCTCGCGGTTATAGTTTTTGTAATCGCGAAGTTTGTCTTTTGGCGCTCGCGGTTTGTGTCTCCTGTAATCGCGAAGTGTATTTTGGCGCTTGCGGGTGTATCTCCTCTACTCGCGGAGTTTGTTTCGGCGCTCGCGGTCAGTTTCCCTATTTCTCGCACAGTTTATTATAAGTTGAAACGGACTTACATTAATGACGCGGAGCGCATGGTGTCTTCTTTCCGCTGAGTCGTCGTCCGCTGCTACGCTGTCCCGCTGGGCCGCTTCGCTGCCTCGCTGCTCCGTGCCACGCTGCTTCGCAGCTTCGCTACTCGGTACCGCGCTGCCTCGTTGTGCGGTAGGTCGGGGCCGTCTCCGGTGTCGCTGATATGTGACGCTCGGCGGCTGCTACCGTTGATTCACTCCGGGAAGCGTGTTTATCGTTTCGTTCCCGTTTTTTAAGCAAACCTTTGACAGGATGTCCTTTCGGCCGGTTAGCAAATCCCACCGCTGTCACCAATTTTGTCGTGCCGCGCCTTGAATGGGAGCTTAGGGCCGGCACCGGATTCGTTTGGATCCGCAGGAAGGCGAAAGAAACACTCTCTGACCAGATTGGTTGTAACAGTAGCGTTTAATAAACGGCTGATTACACGGCTGACGGTTCTGATTACACTCGATTCACTTCTTACACAACCCTGACTTGCGGGTTAAAGATACGATACACAGAATAACGCGCTACGTGCTCTCGGTGGTAACTGCCCGCCGCTTATCGGAAGTGCGGGCCTTTTAACGAGCGGTGTCGTTTCCTCGTTGCTGACTCGGCTGTCAGCGCTTTTGCTTCTGGGCTCAAGTCAGTTGCCCGGCGATCTGGTGAAGCCCGGAATGCCACCTAAGATATCTTTGGCATTCGGAACTCTTGCGCTGATCGCCCAGTGTTGCAATGAGGCCGACTCGGCTTCCGCATTAGAACATAGCGCTAGTATAGCTGCCCTGCCATCCAAGCAGATATTTATCTCCCTTCCCCTTATGTTGTTGATTAGGAGGTGTTCCGTGCACTTCAGGATAGCCAGCATCTCAGCCGTAAAGACTGTTGAGTGGCTTCCCACAGGAATACTCTCCCTATGGTCATCCTTCGGCCCGTAAAATTCCGCTCCAAAGCGGTCGTTGATGCCCGACCCATCAGTGAACCATAGATCCACGTTGGGATCCCTGGCTCTTTTCGGGTCCGTCCATTCTTTTCTAGTTGGTATTCGTATCTTGAAAGGTTTTACCAACTGGTATCTCCTTAAGGTTCTGTCCTGTTTTAGAGGACAGAAGGGTGTTCTGGATGAGGCTGAGTCTTGTGTGTCCCAGACCTGTGTTCCTCCATTCTCCCTGACATTTCAGTCTGTATGCTATGTTCCTGGCTGCATTTACCACGGCAAAGTCCAGTAGAGGCACACAGAGTGCAATTTCTAGCGCTTCCGTGGGTGTGGTTTTCATAGCCCCTACTGCAGCCCTTAGGTAACTACCTTGTAAGTTTTGCAGAAGGTTCTTTGCCTCCACTTTCCTCGTCCTGGGCCATCAAATCACAGACGCATAGAGCAATCTTGGCAACAGCACCGCCCTGTATATCCATAAGGCTATACTAGCTCTAATGCCCTAAGACTTGCCCATGGCTCTTCTACACATCCACATGCACGAATTTCTTCCTGCTTTCTGCGAGGTGTACCTTCCAACTGAGTTTGGTATCTATAAACAGGCCCAAATACTTGACTGATGTTGTGAACGGGATTGCCTTTCTCCAGAGTTTAAAAGGCTTGATTGGTTCTGGTTTATATTTCCTGGTGAAGATCATTATACTGGTATTTGATGGGTTAACCATCAGACGTTTGGCCTCACACTACTTTTGGACAATTTTTAAGACATCGGTCATTCGATCCCTTAAGATGTTTAGAAAGGATCCTGTGATCACTGTAGCTATATCATCCGCATAGTCGTAGGTCAGGAATCCTTTTCTCTGTAGTTCCATTAGAAGGTCGTTGACGACAAGGCACCACAGCATAAAACCCCTCCCTGCGGGCATCTTTTGCCTGGTTTGACACTAATAATAGTGTCGTTGTGCATGACCGTTAGGTTCCTCTCCGCCAGCATATCCTCCATCCAATCCATTAGCGATTCCAGAACTCCATGTCTGATCAATGCTTCTTTGATAGCTAACGTCGAGGTGCTATGAAAAGCCCCTTCGATGTCCAGAAAGGTCCCAATAGCATATCCTTTCGCCTCTAGTTGTGTCTCTATTTTGCCCGTCAAGTGGTGTAGGGCGGTCTCCGTGGACCTGTCTTCTCTGTAAGCATACTGAGCATTGGCTAGAGGGTGATACATTAATGGTCTGTTCTTGAGGAACCTATCAACCAATCTTTCCAAGGTGTTTAATAGGAAAGATTCAATAGGTAAGCTGTAGTCCTTAGCCCTGATGTGTCCATTCCTGCTGGGCTTGGGTATAAAAACCACCTTGGTGACTCTCCATGTCTGGGGGACATGTCTTAGGGCAATGCTTGCCCTAAAGATTTTGGTCAATGGGCCTAACATTGCTCCCAGTCACTCCTGGAGAAGTATGGGGTGTATGCCGTTCGTTCTGGTGCCTTATAAGGCTCGAAAGAGCGAACTGCCCTTCCACTGCTTGTGGGTAAACCATCTTTGCTGCCAACGCGCATGCTCTGGGCTTGTAAGTAGCCCTAAGCTATTGTTGGTTTTTCATGGCTGAGGAAGACTTCTGAAATCCCGGAAAGTGAACCTCCATAAAATGGTTCAGAGTCTCCTCAATTGTTTCGGTAAATTCCCCACTAGGGAGCTTAAGACAGCTCCACAGTGTGTTGTTTTCTTTGCAGAGGATTTTGCACAGTCTGGATGCTTCTGGAACACTCTCAATTCCCGCGCAAAAGCTCCTCCAGTCCATCTTTTTCGCGTTAACTATCGCTTTTTTTGTAAATCCGCTGAAAATTCCTGTACTTTTCCCAGTCTCCTGGCGTGTTTACGTTTTTGGCTCTATTAAAGAGCCTTCTTACCTCAGCCCTGAGTCCCAATAGCTCCTTGTTCCACCACAAGACTCTGACCGAAACATTTCTTGGTTCCAATGGGCAATTCATTTCAAAGGATTCCCTGATGGCATCACTCATAAAGTTCGATGCAACTTCCAGGTTTTCCTTTGTGTAAAATCTGGTCGGTGCGTTTTTTGCCGACTAGTTACGTCAGATCTGAAGCTCTCCCAGTTTGCTTTTCTGGGGTTTCTCTCCCATTTTTCTTCTTTTTGTACTCGCACAAGGTCGAAACGGATCTGTCCTGATCGGACCCTGAAGGTTCATTTGAGACTCTCCATCCCGCCACCTGATCCATCACACCTCTTGTGCATAGTGTGATATCTATTATTTTCTGTCTTTTAGAGTCCAGGAAGATAGGTTCCGTTCCTCTATTTAGGATTTGTAAGTCAGTGTTTATAATGAAGTTGGGCTTTCCCCTCTTGAGTTTATGTCGGGGCTTCCCCACACCAGGTGGTGTGAGTTAGCGTCGCACCCCAAAAGTAGTCTTATGGGAAGAAAAACCCAGACAAAAAACCGGGGGACCCGGCTGCCCTGCTTAGGAGTCTGGCTAGCTTCGGCTAACCAGACTCCAACAGCCGGTAGGGAAAGGCGACCCTGACTGCAAACGCCCGGTCGGCCAAGACAGAAAAAAAAGCGGGGTTTTTGTCTCACCCTACCGACCTAGAGAAAGGACCGACCTCGAGAAAAAACCACGGATTTGGGTGGGTTTTTAGATTCCTCGTCCATTGCACGCCGGTGCTCCGGCAGGGCGAAGGATCCGAGGTTCACCTATAGCCGCCCGGGCCGCTCAGACGTATTCCGAGGTCGGGGCTAGGCGGCCAGGAAGAGAAGACCCGTCGGGACGTATTCCGGGGTTGGGGCCGGCGGGTCTTGCCGCCGGACGTAAGGGCCGGCGGCGCATATGGTAACCCACCGGTCGGCGATTGCAACCACTGGGGCTTCCTCCTGCGCCTTGTCTTCTTGCGGGTGGCGGGGGCCGGGGATCGAGCTTGCTCGGCCCGGTTCCTTGGCTCGCGGAAGAGGTATGGTGGGAGATTCCCCCCACCTAAAGTCGGTCGGTGGGTAGGCGGTGCCCGGTGTCGAACGGACTTGCCTGCTCGGCGGCGGGCGGCTGGCTGCCTCGGCGGGCAAGGCAATGGAAGGGTTGCAGCTTTCTTCGCCCCAACCGTCCGAGGGGCCCTCTCCGCGTGGCGGTGTCCGATGCGGTGCCCGAGTTGTCGGAGGCCCGGGACCCCCGAAACTCCATGAGAGGAGGCTTGCCTCGCCCATGGGTGAGTAAGGGGCCTGGAGTCCAGTGCCATGACAATTCGAGGGCCCGTGACATAGCCAGCCCCCCGAGGAAACTCGGGGCCCGGCCAGTCCTACGGGGCTGGTCGGTAAGGCCATGTCCATGGCTGGCGGAGCCGCAGCGAGTTAGGGTTTAAAAACTGATAATCAGCACGAAAATTACGAAGAACGTTGTAAAAAAAACGATGGCTATTAGTACAACGAATCCTCAAAAAGAGATGAGTGTAAATACGGACGGTGAGGACATAAAGAAAAGAAGGATGTGTCTTTCTCACTCCGACATCGAGGCAATGACAGACGAGGAGTTAGAGAAGAGGAAGGAAAAAAACCAGAATATTTTTGAAAGTATCTGTGCGAAGGCCTCGCTGATAGAGGATAGACCCAAGGAAGAGTTATTTGAGCATCCCGGCCCTATAAGAAAAAGGGTTAGGGAGCTTGAAGATGAGGAGTTATTAACTAGAGGAAAGTCATTTCTTTATGACCATCTCGCGGCCCCGTACAACGACGGGGAGCGGGACAAAGAGGCTGAGACTTACGCCTATGTCGTAGTGGAAGTGTTACAGGAGATGTATAAAAGACTATGTGGCTTGGATGACGATCTAGATGGAGCCCTCCGACGAAAGGAAGAATTAGAAAAGGAAGTAACCGAACTACGGTCTAAGGTAAAGGTTTTGGAGGATAAGTTGGTTACGGAAGAGAAGATTCGCTCTTCTGAACCAACTCCAATGGAAGTGGTTGTTCTGCCCAAGGATGCGGAGTCTAGGGAGAGATCTGTACATATAGAGGAATTACCAGGGAGAAAAGGAACGAATTTAGAGGCTCGCTTTACCTATATGAAACGGAAGATGGAAGTACTACTAAAGGAGGTGCTTTCATTAAAGAAAGCTAAGAAAATGATCCCGGTGACCGTGAGAGACAAACAAGGGACAGAGGTGTTTGACGGATGGGCAAAGGGGAGGTAAGATTACCCTTCCTTCTTTAGGGAGTGTTAAGAAGAATACCGGAAGAAGGGAAGGAGTACGAGTCACCCGGCCCACCAAGCGCGTAGAAATGCGCGTTGGGGGGCTGGATGACTCCGCGACGTCTGCGGATGTAGCGAGGGCGCTGGCTCGTGCCGGTGGGTGCGGAGTCAACGAGATCCGCGTAGGAACAGTGCGGAAGTCACCGCGAGGCTTGAGCTCCGTTTGGACTCAGTGCTCGGTTGAGGCCGCAAATGCGGCGGTGAGGAGCGGCGGGGTCCTGGTTGGGTAATGTAGGGCTCATGCCGAGGTGCTGCCACCCCGCCCCTTAAGGTGTTTCAAATGTCTACAAGTCGGACATGTCTGGCTGACATGCACCTCCCCTGTGGACCGTTCCGATATGTGTTATCGGTGCAAGGAAAGAGGCCACAGGGCCGGTCTTTGCTCTGCGGTTTCCCCGAGGTGTCCGCTGTGCGCAAACTTGGGGCTGCCAGCTGAGCATCGGCTGGGGAAGGGGGTGTGCTAGCGCCAAGAAAGTGGAAGGACGAGGGCCGCCACAAGACCCGGGATGAAGTTTCCGGGCGGCGGTTCCTCCTCCCCCCACGCGGACATACTCCGCGGAAGAAGTGGACGGGCGACGGGGGGACGGGCCCTAAGGCTTAGGGCCCGTCCCCCCGTCGCCCGTCGGGCCGACCTCGGTCGGCGTGGGCTGTCCGGAGGGGGGGGGGGCTCGGGCGGATTCCCCATGGGGTCTGCCCCACAAGCGCTCTCCCCGGGCCGCGGAGGGTTGGGGCTAGGGCTCGGGGGTGGCGAGAAACGCTTCTGAGTCCTGGCCCCATCTGCCCTCTAAGCGAAGGCGCGAGGGAAGAAGCCCATTACTTCGGTGATGGTCACTCCTTCCCTTACTCGCCCGGGGGCGGGCGTGTAGTCGGGGATCGCCGCAATCCGTCCGTGCGAAAGCAACCCCGGAGGAGGGTAGCGGGTAGGAGTGATGTCACCTACCCGCCACAAGTTAGTTAAACCCGACAGGGCACATGGCGTGGGAAGCCTCACGGACGGATCTTAGATGTTTTTCCGGGGCCTCCCCTACACAGCGCCGTGAGGGGCACCCGAAGAGGTTTTAGTTAATTAAAGTCCAACATAACCGCCCGCCCCGCCCCAGAAGCGGGGGTATCCGTGTGGATTTCTTTTCGTAAAAAAAGCCCTCAACCCTCCCTCCCCAATAAGAGCAGCGAAGTTGGTGCTCGCAGCAGCCCTACTCTCGCTGCCCCTTGCGACCACCCAATCCGCGGCTTGGAGTTCCTCGTCGTTCTGCCTATCAAGTAGCTCTATCGCTTCTTTGACAGGCATGGGGTCCTCCACATGCACTACAACTCGATGTCGCCTAGGCAGTTCATCGAGTCGCAGCGCACGCAGCCGAACTTCGTCTAAATCTATTACCGAAGTTAGGCTACGAAACTACCCTTCGATTTCTGTATCGGTGCAGTTAAAGATAACTGCACCGTCCCTATCTGAGGTGCCCTTGAAGGTGGGAGCTTTAGTGCCCTTCGCAATGCCAAAGATACTACCCCTCACCTTTTCCTTCAAGAGAGCAGCTTCTTTGTCGTCCAGCCTACGTTCAGGATACTCCATAGGAACCATGGCCACCCTAACTCGGCCGAATGTTGTGTGGGCAAAAGTCCTCTGATCTACAGCGATCTTAGGCCTCTTGCCCAGCTGTGCAGTGCTGGAAGAACTGGCTGTGCTCTGTTCCGATCTGAGCCGCTTGCACGACCCAGCGGATGCTCGCTCCCCTGTCAAAAGCAGAGTTTCTGGAGCAGGCTTTTCAGCGCCGCTCCTCCTTTCCATCTGTTTCTGTTTTTTGTAACGACGGCGCGCCGCTCCACTAAACTTCCTATTCCCGTTATTACCAGCTTGTGATTGGGCCTTATCCGGCTCCTTCCCCAAGCTGCCCGGTTTTTTTTGTAACGCGGGGGAAATTTCCAACTACTGGGATTCCAGACCCGTAAAGAGCCTGGTTTGCCCAGTAACCCCCAAAGGGTAAGACCCCCTCGCCTCCGGAGAGAAGACGAGGGGAGTGTGGGATTCCACGTGCGCCCACCGCCCAAAGACAGCAAACGCGCGCAGCCTACCCACTAAAAACCCCCGCGAGTGGCCCGTTCTGGCGTTGTGGCGGATGCCTCAGAAACGAACTTAATCATGATTTCCGAGGCACCCGCCGCCCTGCGCTAGTTGCGCACCTTCCCTTTCCCGAAGGTCGTGACCGGGGAGGTTTCCTGGTTGGAAATGATCTAACTGTGGCGGGGAGTGGCCACCAGTGGCTAGCCAGGGGCTGTTACCGGCTAAACTCGCCCAGCGTCGGATGGGCGAGCAGTTTCGGACCCCGAAGGCAAGACTTCGTGATTTTGTCGTCCGGAGCTCTCCCTTTCGGCTCCGAATTTCTCTCCCCCGAAGGGGAAAGGGAGTAGGGAGGGCGTAACTTCAAGGAGGAGGACGCGTTCTCCTCCCCTCGCTTCCTTATTTTCGATGCTATCCCACATCTCCCAACTGTTGGAGTGCGGAATCGGGGGGTCTCCGTCTACGACCGTGAGGAGGCAGTCCCCGCGGCCGCACAAAAACTCCCCCGCCTCCATTGTCAGCCTGATCCGGCGCGGGTCGTTCCCCGCGGCGGATTTTTTCCGCTTCCTCCTTGGCGGCCATGACGGCGCCACAAAACTCCGCCATGGCTCGCCATTTCTCCTCTGCCTCGACCATCGCTGCCACTATGGCCGGGAGGGACAGATCTTGCCCCATGTTTGTGCGGAGAACTCGGCGCTCTTCTGCCCACGCTGGACAGTGTGCCAGCGTGCTGCGCCGAGTCCATATATTCTCCGCAATGGTAGCACTGTGTGATGCCTTCCTTACCAATGCGACACAGGTACTCACCGAAGCAGCCGTGTTCGGTGAACACCTGTGTCATGTGAAACGTTAGTCCGCGTCCCCGCCTGTTTGCCCATGCCTCCAGGCATGACCGAACGGCTTCGACGACCCTCCTGCCCGAAAACGCAGGGTTCTCGAGATAGTCTTGCCATTTGGCGAGGAGGGCCATCGCAGCTTCTTGGTGTATCGCCGCTTTGACTCTGGCCGCGATTATCACGCCCCCCGCCTGGACCTCGCGTGTTTGTCAGAAAACATTGGCGAACTTATCGACCAGAAGCTCGATGGGCGGAATCCCGGCCAGAGTCGAGGCTGCCGCGTGGGAGATGGTGCGATACCCTCTTACCGCCCTAGTGGCCACCTGCCTCTGCACCCTGCGCATGGGTGCTCTTAGGCGCTCGGCAGCCATCATTTTCGGGGCCCAGATCGGTGCCCCGTATAGGGCGATCAAATGCACTACTCCCACGTAGAGCCGGCGAGCCCTGTTGCCTACCCCTTTGAGATTGGACATAAGGCGACAGAGGATGTTTGCCACCGCCTTAGCCCTGGGGGCAACGCTGACTATGTGCTCGCCGAAACTCCATGTGCAGTCCAGCCAGAGACCAAGTAGTTTGATCTTGGTCCCTATGGGGACGCGGACGCCATCTACCGAAAGGGCTATTCTCTCGGGTGGCTTTCCCCTCAGGCGGTCGTAGAAGAAGGCCGCCTGAGTTTTTTGTGGAGCCACCCTTAACACAAGGCTCCTTATGGCGCGCACCACGCAGACTCCCTATGTTGGCCAGTAACCTGGCCTACTCCCAGGTTTCCCCCTCAACTCCCAAGAAAGTGTCATCGGCGTATCCGGTGACCCAGGAGCCGGGGGGGAAGGGCAAGCCGTAGTACGGAGTCGTACCAAAGGAGCCACAATAACGGGCCTAATACTGAGCCTTGTGGTACTCCCCGGGTAATGAGTCTCACCTTCCACACACCAACCTTGTCCATATAGGCCAATCTCCTGTCCCTAAATTAGCTAAAAATGACCCGTATTAGAAAGGAAGGGACATTGTGATACTTGAGTGCCCTTCCTATTACGGGCCAGAGCAGGGTGTTAAAAGCATTAGTAATGTCAAAAGATGTACCAAGCAACACTCCGCCCTCTTCCCCGGAGTTTCCTGACGGCTCGTTAGAGCTCCTTTGGAGTCACCCCCAGCTCCTCCTCGTTCTATTCGTCTGCACCGTTTTCTTCGGTGCGGAACTCTTGCTCCCAACCCACTTCCTCCGGTGGGAAGAGAGTCTGCACCACCTTGTCGAGGAACTGGGGATCGAGTGACTTTGTCGTAGGGGGCGCCCAAGGCCTAAGCTTATTCATAACCAGCTTATATGGGAGCCCCCATGGATCCTCTTCTAACTACTGTGTTCAGTTGCCATTAAGACGGTCGGGTGACATAAAGATTCGCGAATGCAGGGACATCACGGACGTTCGCCTTGTTCTTGCGGCGGAGGAGACGACCGACAATATACATTTGACAAATATATGAGGTGTTTGACCTTTTACATGTTGCGACGGTTGCGAATTCTCAGTCCTTTTTAGTGTGATTTGATGCGTTAAAATTTAGGAAACGATTAAATTGGAATTATGCGGTTTGTTCTGAAGAAAGGCTCGAAACGTCGACGTTGTTTTTATATTGCGAACACATTCGTTGTTAAATTGGTTTTAATAAATATACACCTATATTAATAGCTCGTAATTTGGCCGTTTCTAATATTTAAATAATGAAAAATCTCTGTACAATTAGAGCTCGCAGGATAATGACAATCAAAACGCGAGCAAAGCTCGAGTTCAATCAGAAATAAAAAACGAGCACAAGTACATCTAGAGCGAATATAAATAGTCCCATTATTTTTGTATAGACTATTTATTAAATTAAATTTTTATATATTTAAGAGAGAGTTTTTTTTAGATGTTATAAATAAAAATAAGAGAAATAGGATCGTAACGATATACAATCAATTAGAATCAAAAGCCATGCGATCCAAGCTTAGGTTTTTGACAGCCTTATATTAGTTACTGTATACATATATGTCTATATATATATATACATATAATTTTTCCAACAAACTGCGCGCCGATTATTTGTCGGACTTAAAACACAGTAATTGTTAGAATTAAAAACCCTTCCCTCCCCGGAATTAAATCGACTCGATTTAATTATCTAAAAACTGTAAAGAAAATTTATTGCGAAAAATATTTGGTACGACGCCCTACACGGAATGAGGGAGGTTCCAGATTCGAACCCTGGCTGAGATAATATTTTTCGCAATAAATTTTCTTTACAGTTTTTAGATAATTAAATCGAGTCGATTTAATTCCGGGGAGGGAAAAGTTTTTAATTCTAACAATTACTGTGTTTTAAGTCCGACAAATAATCGGCGCGCAGTTTGTTGGAAAAATTATATGTATATATTGTGACGTTGCGGCTCGCCGCACCGTCGCGGCGCCCCGCCGCCGTCACAAGGCGCGGAATTTCGCGCCCAGGGACGGACCAGGGAGGCAACGACGAGATCTCCAGGGGTCGTATTTAATCGCGTTTCCGCATTTTGATTACCTTCTTTTGTTTTTTTTATGCAATGTAATATGCGCGGCACCTCACCCACACCACGGCAAACCTTCGAGGGAGTATTTGGCGAAGGAAATCAAGGACGATCGATAACCAAGGAGGGGTGGCAAACACGGAGGCAGCAGAGATCGCGGGCTGGCGAGAGCAACGCGGCAGGCGGGCGGCACGTGCGGCAGCGACGGACGAGGCCGCCGATAGCGGGGCCCCAAGCGCTTGGGTAAACACCCGGCTTCAGCAAATAATCTCCACAAAACACCGACCCACGGGGTGGCTGGCCACCGCCCCAGGGTCAAACCGGAGGCACACCGGCACGAGCGAAGTTCCGTCCGCCGCTAAGGACGAAATTTGCTAAGGAACGTTAAGGAAAAAATTTGAGGAGTCGCACGCCGCCGAGGGACCGTTGCCCGCCCCCGAAGGATCTCGTATCGACAGCACTGCGCCGGGACACCGCGGGCTTGCAAGCTCGCGCCCGATTGGCTCGCGCGCCCCTCAGGAAGGGGTACCGTATCGATTCCGCAATCGAGCGGGTTTAGCGTTTCACTCTCTGGTCGTCCGTCGGCGAGATACGTTTTTCTAAGATAAGCGATAGCCACCCCGAGTCGGGTATTTCGATCTTTATCTGGCGGATCGAGGATCGTTGGTGGAAGGTGACGGCGAGGAGCCCAGGAGGAGGCGTATCACCGGTGAGGTTGCCCGTAAATCGCGATATGTAAAGCCACGACACCGCCCTCCGGTTCCGGTGCACGCTCTCGCTCGGGATAACGCATGTCAAGATCGAGTGTAATTTCGCGATCGATAACGAGAGCGAAGGGCCTCGGGATGGTATCGTGGCCGCGGAACCGTGGTACAAGCGTTATGGCGAATCCCTGGAGGTCGCGATAGGCGTTAATGAGTTCGATATCGCGAGTATATTGCGTTGTCCTCGCGACCTTGGTGTACGGCCGCCTACGGGCCGGTACTTCGTAAATTGCGTTACCGTTTCTTCGCGTCGGGAAATTCTTGTGTTCGAGCGTCGGTGTTAGCGTATCGATTTGTGTTCGGATCTCGTTATTACGGGTTGATAATTGTGTTTGCGTTGGGATGTCGATGGCATTGTTAATTGCGGTCGAATGTCGTCCCGCCGATTGATTAATTATGTTAGACTTGTACTCGCGTTAAGAAATTGCCGGCGTTCACACGTTTCGTGCGTTTAGGTGTTACTTGCGTAGTTCTTCATGGCGTTCCGTGGTTATTAGCGATATCGCGACTCTAGTATTTCGCGTTGACCGGTATTCCGCATCCTTGGAGAACCGCATTAATCCAGTATTTTACGTTAGTTATCGTATTCCTTGCTTGGTTAAATGACTCGGCGCCTCCCCGTTGCGCCCGAGCAGAATCACTCGCGTTAGGTTAAGATATCATTGCGACACAGTTTTCGTACGGTTCCGGACGTGGTTTTCACGCAGTCCAAGCGTGACGTACCATTATTTCGCGACATTTTGCGTTGAACCTCACTCTCATTAGTGATATTAAGTGGAGTATTCTTGCGTATTATAACTTTCGACTCGAATGATTAATTGTTTGAGAATAGCGTCTTCAGCGTGTTTATTAGAGACTCAATTAATACTCCGTGGGTGTCTCGCGTCCGCATTAATATTATTTCGGTTAGATGAATCCAGACACCCCGCCACCGGCTATTCTTGATTTATTTATTGAATTTATCTTGTGTTTGATCGAAGCCGGATGGATAAACTTTGTTATTTTCTCGACAACCAGTACTCAATAAATGTTATTTTCTTTGTTATCTGACTGAGTATGAAATTAACGTGTCACCCCGCCGAATATCGCGCTGCCCTTCATTAACCCCGCCCGTGATTAGGTCAAGCTAGTCGATTCCACGCACCTCCACACTTCGTTTTGCGTCTCGTTTAGGTTTTCGCGATTTCGTGGACGCGAATGTACGCGTCTGGCGCCCAACATTCGGAACATTTCGTGGGGTATCGGAGGTGCGAGGAAATCACTGGAGAGGCCAACCATCCCGCTCTCCTAAGTCCTTTTGATCCGGCACACGTCCCGGAGCGGTCCGGGAGTGTAAAAAGTCGTGACAATATATAGACATATATGTATACAGTAACTAATATAAGGCTGTCAAAGACCTAAGCTTGGATCGCATGGCTTTTGATTCTAATTGATTATAAATAAAAGTTTATTATTTAATGTAATAGTAATAAAATATGATCATAAATATAACTGATTTTATTATTTATTTTTGTACATATTAATCGGTTTCAACTCTATTAACTATAGGTATTATATAATGCTTATCATTATTGTTAAGTTTCTATAGATTTTAGTTTTCGTGTTTAAATAAGCGCGCGTTTCTAGTGATTATATCCAATAAGATTCGTTTGGGCGCAGCGGCGCTCACAATCACACGCGCACGTCTCGTAGTAGTATTTTTCGGTTGGTATTCTTTTTAGCGCGCGCCAAAAACTCCCGCCTATCACTCTCGTCTTTTGGTAGCGTTCGTGAGAAGACATGCGAGCGTGACAATGTAATACTGATTCCAATTATATTAGATTAAAGTTGTGTTCTTTATCATTCAGCTAATTCCAATTTTTCGACACCTGCGCACATCCAAGATAATATCCAACAATTATAAGGAATTACGATACATTTTCGTAAAATATCTGTGGCGTAACATGCTACAATAACATTCGTTAAACGTGCTGTACATGAATAACTAGAAGATGATACATCTCCCTTTCTACATATTGTATCTTTAATGGGTCGATAGGACTGCCCTATAATAACGTATTTTTTTATATTATTAATGCCAACCGTAGTTGAAATACGCAATATATATTTAATGCTTATAAAACCGCCATTATTTAATTTAACAACGCTATTATTACGCTTATACATTCTAAGATAATTGCATGTATGATAAAGAACATTTTTGTAAATAAATCGTTGAAAACTGTAGATATTATCACGCTCAATGTTCTGATTCATCAGTCTCTGAATTGCAGTGATTTGGATTAAATCCAAATGGATTTTTTTCCCCGCTCCGAAAATACGTAAATACCCTTCATCTGATACACTTTTATTACTGCTTAATTTTATTTTTCCGACCAAACGATTGTACAAATGTTTACCTTCTACACTACAATTTTCTTTTTTGAAAATAATACAATTCTTAATTTGTTGCAATCGTAGGTAGGAGTTGCATACTTGTAGTATTACAAATTGAGAGTTATAAATCATATTTCGAAGCACACGATTGTAACTTTCAAATGGAAAAGCGGACCATGCCCAAATAGCGCCAAACAATTTCACATTTTTTGGTATATGAAGTAGTAAGTGCACATTAAACTTCATATGTTCTTTTCCGTACAACGTTTCCACTTCAAACACAAACTTTCTTAATGCTTTTTCGGCATCTTCAAAATCTTTTTCGGTTATTTCATCTGATAAAAATTTATGCATACTAAAAACAAGCAATGAAATGTTTAAAGTACCTATTAGGCAGTAATCCTTGTAAGCACGGTAACGAGTAATACAGTAGTAAATTTTTCCACTCTGATGCTTTATATAATTTCATATTTTCAAGCGCGCGTGGTGTCCGAGTTAATTCACAAGGAGGACAAATATTTAGCAGTCGATCATTAAAAATCGATTTTTTCGAACCTATATACCATGTGCACTGGTTATATTTAGGATCAAACCACATAAAGAAAAAATATTTTACAACTCCAAGTAATACTGGATGCATGTATTCAGGAGGAAATGAAACTACAATATTAAAGGTTGTCAATAACATTAATAATGAGACTCCTTTAACTCCATTAATAGAAATATTTTTTACAACAGTCTGCTCAGCATCTCTATGATGTTGTTCCCTCGTTCTTGCAATGCCTTCATTTCCACAGTAAACACGTGCATAACTATTTCCCACTTTAACGTGCTGCCCTGGATGCAAACAAAGTGAGCATTCAAATTTTCCATTAAATTGAGCTATATTCTGTAAAGAACATCTGGCTATAGAATCCACTGGAGAAAGGATTGCAATATTTACAGCTTCAGTTAGGTGGCAAACAGTCAATTCCGTGTTTATGTAAATCTCGTAACTCATCAACAAATGGTTTTAAAAAAATATCTACAACAGGTTTTATAGATCCACACCATAAACCAGCAAGTAGAATATTATCTTTACGAACCCGGTAAGAAAGTTCATTAATCGCTATTAGAATGGGGCACATTGATACTTTTGATGATTTAAAAGTATTAACACCATCAGTGTTCCATTGTAAGGTTATATCGAAATCAGATATAACTTGATTTTCAACCATCGAGCGATACACTTTCCCACTTGTAACATCTAATAATAAATTATTATCATTACAAGTTCTTTGTAATTTATGGAAGACACTACTCGACAGTAATTGTCGTAACTGTTCCTTAATTGGAATGTATACGAAAAAATTTCCATTCCGTTTAAGAACTGATTCTGTATTACGACAATGACAATTTGGACAATTTATACTTTGTCTTCCTTTAAAATATCTAATAAAGAAATACATCCTGTACAATAATAACATGTAACAAGTTGTGCGATGTCGAGAAACTTTTTTAAAAATAAATACTTTGAAGAATTTAGTGGTTCGGGAAGGTGTCAATTAATTAAATCTATGAGATCTTCCAATGCAGTCCCACTTGCTCCATGCCGAATTATGTAACTCATTAAGAGTAGATCGCTTTCTTCCTTTGTTAGAGGGCAATTTGGATATATTGGTCTTCTAGCCTGACAACATAATAAAATACAAGACATTATTATATAATTCAATTTGTGACATATTGCCTATTCAGGGTTTACATTTGAAATTTGAAAATAGGTAAATATTTCATAATTTTCTTTTTATTATGCTGCTTTTCGTCATATTGACATCATTTTTATTAGGCTGTTTTCACTTGCAGTCGAGTGGTTTTTTCATTTTAACATATTATGGACAGCACACTGTTATAACAACTAGATTACGAACCTTATCTTCTATCGCAGGTTCTGGATCATTATCATTATGATTAGGTTATTCAATAGGTTCTGGCACGTTAACATTTTCAATAATGGCTTCATCATTGACATCTTCATCAACATCATAATCATCGTTAGTACCACTATCATTTGAGGAAGTCTGTATACATATAAAATTTTATATGATAATACATATAGATACATAATAACATTAAAACATATATATGTGCATGTCGACATTGCCCAGGCAATAACGGACATTGCTCGAGCAATACATATATATGTAGGTCCGGAAGTATGTTCCGGGACTTTTATTTTTTTACATCGGTATATTCCAGGACATTTGGCAGTTTCCAGGACTGTCCTGGAAAAAATTCATGTCCTACGGCACGTTTCGGGACAATTTTTTGAATCTGATTACATATATATGCGTTATATTCCAGGACTGTACATTTCAAAAAACGTAAACAGTCCCGGAACATACCTCTAGACCTACATATATATATATATATATAGAGTATATATACAGTATATATATATATGTAGGTCCAGAAGTATGTTCCGGGACTTTTATTTTTTTACATCGGTATATTCCAGGACATTTGGCAGTTTCCAGGACTGTCCTGGAAAAAATTCATGTCCTACGGCACGTTTCGGGACAATTTTTTGAATCTGATTACATATATATGCGTTATATTCCAGGACTGTACATTTCAAAAAACGTAAACAGTCCCGGAACATACCTCTAGACCTACATATATATATATATATATGTATAAGTTATATAATAAGTATATATATATATATATATATATATATACTTATTATATAACTTAATTGAATATAGTATTCATGGTTTTATTTGTACGATCAAACACTATAAAATAATACACCAAAATATAAACTAGCTATATAATTGCCATCAAAGTTAAAGATTAATTATTTAAATCTTTGCGTTTAGTTATATATTTATATACATATGAAAGATTAATGCTCTAAATATTTATTTAAGCCTCTATTATTTAGAAACTTTTATAATAGATACTTATATATTTTGTAAATATATTATAACCGCAATCACATATTTGTTATAATAATTATAATCACGAAAAGAAACAAAAACTTTTGCGTAATATAAAAATATTTGTTTAGGGCGGAGGAGCTGTTAAGAATAAGAGATAGGACAGGAAGCCAAGGATCAATTATAGAATACGTAAGGAAAAAAAGAAGGGAGGAAGAAAAAGAAATAGCAGAAAAAGCCGAAAAAGAAATACTAGCAAATTTTAGTAAAGAAAAAAGAGTGATAAGATCGCCGCCAAACAAGATAAAAAGAGAGGAAAGGAAAGAAGAAGGCATGGAGGCGGAAAAAATGCTGAAAGAGATTTTAGCGAAAATGGATGAACAAGAGAGAGAAAGAAAGAAGGATAAAGAAGAGATAATGAAAGAGATACACGACCTGAGGGAGAATTATAGAATGAGAGAAATGCTTTGGGAAGAGCAAAAAGTGAGTTTAGAAAATAGAATAAAACAGTTAGAGAAGAAAGTAGAAAAAATGGAGAATAACGGAGATAAAAAGTTAGAGAGCAGTGAACTAATGAAAAAGATGAAGGAGATGGAAAGAAACTCTGAATTAGCCGAAAAGAGAAGAAGGAAAAGTAATATAATTATAAAAGGAATAAAAGTAGAAAATGGAGGTGACAGAAAAGAGAAGATGGAGAAATTCCTTGAAGAAAAAATCACCAAAAAAAAGGTGGAAGTGGACGAAGTGCAGGTAATTGGCCGGGGAGAATACAAAATGACGCTAGTCAGATTTAGATGGAAGGATAAAAAAGAAATAATGGCAAAGAGGAAGGAGATAGGAAAAGCAAGCAAGAAAGATATTTATGGATGACGATCTGACGGCAACAGAGTGGCGGATACAAAAGCATCTATGGAGTGTAGTAAAAGCAGAGAGAGAAAAGGGGAAGAAAACAACGGTAGGATATCAAAGAATATGAATTGACAATTGCGAAAGGAAATGGAATGAAAGCACCGAAATGCTAGAAAGCAGAGATATTTTTCCGACAGAGTAGAAAAGAGAGAGGACAGGGAGAAGGAGATAGGGAGAGTGAGAGAGGAGAGAGAAGAGAAAAATAAGGCGGAAAAAGGAAGAGGATTAAGGATATGCTTTTGGAACGTGGCGGGACTAATTAATAAATGTGATGAAACATGGGATTATTTGGAGAATTTTGACGTAATAGGACTAGTAGAAACATGGATGGAGGAAGATAAATGGAGGAAGGTTAAAAATAAATTGTCCAGCTTTATTTGGAATTGTGTACCAGTGAAAAGAAAACACAAAAAAGGAAAGGCAAAAGGAGAGATAATAACAGCAGTCAACAAGAATTTAAAACTTATAAAGGTTAGGGAGATTAGCGACAAAGTGGTAGAAAGCAGACTAGAGTATAATGGAAACAAATGGAGAATAAACACGTTGTACAGTCAAAAGATGAAAGATACGATGGAAACACTAAGAGAGAAGGTACAAGAAGAGAATGAAGAATGGTTGCTTAGTAGGAGGTAATTTCAACGCGAGGACGGGAAGCAAAGGAGTACCGATAAATAAGGAGGAAGAAAAAGAAAAGAGGAGCAAGACCAGAAAGTCAGTAGATAAAGTTGTAAATAGAGAGGGACGTATATTAATAGATAAAATAGAAGAAAAAGGATGGGCAATATTATGATAAATGGGAGTTTCGGAAGAGAAGGGGGATGGACTTATATAGGAGACTTGGGATCATCGGTTATAGACTATGTCGTAGGGAATGACAGAGCAGGAGAAGAAATAAATATGGTGGAAGAAGGAATTAGAACGGAATCGGATCATGTTCCGCTGGAGGTGGAGTTGACAGGACCACGGGTGATGGAGACAGGAAGAAGGAAGAAAGAAATGGAATTAGAGAGAAGCGACTGGACAGAAGAAGGGAAGAGAGAATATCATGAGAAATGTGAAGGATAGTCAAGTACACAAATAGATACAGAAGATATCTGGAAGGAGATAAAAGAAAAAGTAAATAGCGCTATCACGAAGCAGATGAAAAGAATAATACCATGGAGATTAGGAAAAAAAAATGGTATAATAAAGAATGGAAGGAAAGGAAAAGAAGATTGAGGCGACTGATGAGGGATTGGAAGAAGGGAAGGATCGGAAAAGAAGAGTATGTGAGGGAAAGAAAGGAGCACAAGGAATGGTGTAAGGAGCAGAAGGGGAGGCACAAAAGAGAGGAAGAAGAAAAGATAAGGAACATTAAAAACGAAGCGGAAGCTTGGAAGTATATAAATAAATACAGGAAAAAGAAAACTGAGGGGATAAACAAGGAGATACAAATGGACGAGTGGAGAGACAACTTCATAGAATGGAAATGTTAGGAGGGACAAAGGAAAGAGTGGTGCTAGACATAGAAGACGAGGGAGAAGAAGATGGTACGAGAGTGGAGGTAACAAAGGGAGTCGGAGAAATATCGAGGGAAGAGGTGATTGAAGTAATAAGGAAACTGAAGATGGGAAAGGCAACAGGAGAGGACGGGATTGAGAACGAGGCGTGAAGATTTATGCAAAAGGATGTAGGTAAAGAATTTCTGAAGTTAATCAACAGAATCTGAAAAGGAGAGGGCATACCGGGAGATTGGAATAAAGATATGATTAGTCCAATACATAAAAGAGGAAAAAGAGACGACCCAAAAAATTACCGAGGAGTTACTTTAATGAATACGGAGTACAAAATATATGCAAGTATCTTAAATGCGAGGTTGGAGAAAGAGGTGGAGTCTAAGTTAAGGGAAGGGCAATTCGGGTTTAGAAGGAACAGAGGAACGATGGATGCAGTATACACGGTAAATTATGTAGCAAATAAGGAGCTGAGTAAGAAAGGTGGAAAGGTTTTTGCATTCTTTGTGGACCTTAAGGCAGCTTTCGATAAAGCGGATAGAAGAAAATGGAATAAAATAATGAGGATGATAGGAATTGAATATAACTTGAGACGAAGAATAATGGAGACATACAAAGAAACGAAAAACGTAGTGAAGATAAGAGATAAGAATACAGAGGAATTTTGGACAAAAAAGGGACTAAGACAAGGATGCCCGTTGAGCTCGAATTTATTCAATTTATACATCATGGATTTAGAGGAAAGAATGGAAAAAGGGCAAGCAGGAGGCCTTGTGATAGAGAAAGAAAAATTCTGGACAATTTCATACGCAGATGATGTAGTGTTAATGGCGACGAGAGGCGGAATTGAAGGAAATGATGAGGAGGTTCAAGAGGTATTTGGAAGGGAAGGGTTCGAGTTTGAGTCCAGAAAAATAAAAAATAATAGTGTTCGAGAAAGCGAGGGAAAGAAGGAAGAAAAGGGAATGGCAGTGGAGAGAGGAAGAAATAGAGGAGATCAAAGAAATAAAGTATCTGGAATATGTACTACAGAAAAATGGGGGAGCGGAGAATCATATAAAAGATAGGATAAAGAAGACTACAATAGCGATGAAGAGGACATGGAGCATAGGAGAGAGAATATTTAAAGAAGATTTTAGAAGCAGATTAGATGTAATAAAAAGAAAGTATGGATTAAATAAATTTTAGAATTGAGTAGAAGAACCCCGAATTATATAATATCAGAAGAAGCCAAAATAAAGGAGATAAAAATGAGAGCAATAAGGAGAGCTGTGAGGTATGAAAAGAAGGCGAGACAGTCAGAGAAGAAAATAGTTCAAGCATGTATAAAGGATCTAGAAAGGAGCAGACTAAGGAAAGAAGAAAGTAATTGGGAGAAAAAGAGAAAAGAACTGATAGAAAGGGCAGGAATGGAGAAGGAGCAGCAGAGGAGAGAAATGGAGGCAGGGGACCGGGAGGCAGTGGAGAAGCTCGTAAAGAGAAGGAAGAGAGACAGATAAAGATAAACGAGTCAAGATACAATAGTAACTATAAAGAGATTTTAACAGAGGAGTTACCAAAGTATTTACTAGGAAAGAAGAAGAAAAAGGATATAATGTTGATAGCCAGATACAGATGCGGGAGTGAGGTGAAAGGCAGCAAACATTGAAAAGAGGAAGAGGATAGAAAATGCAGAATATGCCAAAAAAAAGAGGAGAACATAGAACATATACTAAAAGAATGTGAAGCGACAAAAAGCAAGATACAGTTAAAAGAATTTTTAGGAGAGGAAGGAAAAGGACTAGAAGTAATGAAATGGATAGAAAAGGTTAGAAAAGAAGCGGAGAAAAGGGAGGGAATGGAAGGAGAAGAGTAGGAAGGGAAGTTTAAGGACAGTTAGAAGGTTGAATTAGTTTTGGAGTTAGTTAGGATGATCTAAGTAATATATAATGTATATGTATGTAAATGAGAAAATTATGTTTGTAAACTATGTTATGCGTTTGTAAATTTATGTAAGGGTTGACGGAAGTCATCCTAAGCCGCAAGGCAAGGATTAAATAAAATTATTATTATTATCATATTAAAAATATTTGTTTAAAAAATGAAAACAAAAACTGATACATATAAATAAAATTTTCGAAAAACTAATAAAAAAAATTCGTGTTACAAAATGGTTCCGAGCAAAAAAAAATCTGTTACACATCATATCGCCGAGCATTTGCCAAGTGTTGTCGTTTAATTTCACCAAGTCTTGTGGACATAGAAATTTTGATATCCCGGATTGATTTAAAGCCATCCTTTTTTTTGGCGCGCGATTTGGCAAAATCTGTCAAAAATTATAATACCCATGGATTAAAAATAAAGTGGATAAAAAATGTAGGATTCAGTAACAAAAATAACAAATATTTTAATTACCAATGATTGCATTCTTTCTTAATTTATCCAGACAAATGACGTTTTGGTTTTGGCGTTCTTTTCCCTGAGCACGTGCAGTTTTTCCAGTAAGTGTAGCGTTTAAAAGAACTTCAGGTTTGAAGACTCCTTCCATAAGACGACATGCAAGACGAGAAATTCTACATGATGCTCCAATTGAGTTATAAAGCGTCTTCAATTTGCAATATACCCCGTGTTTAAGTAATACCACCTAAAAAGTAAATTATAGAAATACATTATAAGGATAACAGTTTTATATATTATAATTATATTATATTATTAATCATATCATATTATAAATCAAGAGACACGGCAGTGTCTCGCGCCAAGTACACGCGGAGCGAGACCGACCGTGACTCTTTTACGCGACGTGACGGGTTGCGAGTACACGAGATGTTGAGATATCGATTAACGAGTGAACGGATCAAGTTCTAAGTAGGCTTGATCGATAGCTTGGGGTCGAATTAGGGGGGGGGGTTCTCTTATAATATTCCGCTACGTGCCCTACGGGCGGAAATATTGCGACGCAAAGTCCAAATGTGAAATTTTTTTTTAAGATACGTCGTTAAGATACGTCGACATAACATAATATAACATATATGTAACAGAGAAATGTCACTTTCATTTTTTCGACACTGGCGGCTAGCGGCGTTAGTATCGCAGTGCAGTGCAGTGCAGACAGTGCGTTTAGCGCGCTGTCAGTCAGTTTATCAGTCATCAGTTATAATAGTCCGGGAGCCAGTTGCCATTTTAAGTGAATTATTTTAAGAAATCTGAGATTTTCGGCTAGTGTTCAATTCGGTCTGCTAATAAACAATGTGAACGTCAGCTTCCATGGTAGCGGTGGGTGTTGCCGCGGCATCCACCCACACACGTATAATTATAATAAAAATAAACCGACATAAAGAAAGCTGAGACTTTGTTTGTACGTTTATTATGATCTAAATAAACGGAAAATAATAGTCAGCTGACTTCATGGTGGGGGGTTGTACGTCAACTTCTCGCCCAAACATGCGAAAAATATGCGCTGAGTAAACTTATACTAAGAAAGCTGAAATTTGGGGAAGTTATAGTCAACTTTAACAATTTCACGAAAATAATTGTCCGCTGAGTTTTTCGCGGTGGAAAAGTGCTCAGCTGACGACTGAAAGATACGGCGCATCGCTATGCGCGCGGGCGCGTGGCATCCTTCACTGCATCAGCTGAGCACTTTTCCACTGCGAAAACCTCAGCGGACAATTATTTTCGTGTAACTGTTACAGATAACTATAAGTTTACAAAGTTTTAGCTTTCTTGGTTTCAGATAACTTGATTTTTATTAATAAAACGGTGCGTATATGCGCGCGGGCGCGTTGCGCTTATCTTACGGCATCAGCTGCTTCTCTCTCACGCTAAATTATGCTATTGATTATATTCAAATATGTAATTATATTTAACGCATTTATTGACAAAAATAATTTTTTATTTACGTTTTTTTTTTAAATACGTATGAGGTATGAGACATTTACTCTTCAGTCTTCCTCATCATCGCCCTCAAACTCTTGCTCGCTTTCGTGGTCGCTGTAATCCATATCGATCATCGGCGTCCAATCGTCATCATCTGTAAGCAAATATAATAAATAATATATTATTACATAAAAAATAATCGCATAAAAAAGTTTTAGTTTTATAATTTTAATACATATATAATATAATAATATAATAACGCAAGAGCAAAATTTTGAAATTAATTAGAATATTATTTATAAAAAGTGTTCACGTTATAATAAAAAATTGTTTTAATTGTTTCTAAACTGTAATTTTAAATTAAAAACAAAACTAATCTAAAAATTACACTTGAATAAAGAAATAGTGAAGTATAATTCTGACCTGCAGTACTTTCTTTTTCTTCCTCGATGGTAATATCGCCAAGAGAAGGGGGTAGCTGATCGCCGTCGAACCATTTGAACAAAAATTTGTTGTCCTCTTCTCTCCAGCCGTAATCAGTCGGGTGCAATTCAGTTGAAACAGCAAGATGTGCATCATGGGCCCAAATATTAGCGATGTACGTCGTCCGAAGCAAATGTTGGTGCAGTTCGATTTTGCAAGGCGGTAGAGCTGACCCGTCTATATTTTTTGCTGGCAGACGAAATATGTCATCGTTGTCCAGGTAGTCGCCGCCGGACGCAGGGACGTTGTGGTGGGAGCAAAAGGGAGCCTTTCAAACTATAAACCGTTTACGGATATACCTGTAGCGACGGTCCTTTTAGTCAGCTGGGCTACAATTGTATTTGATCATAAAATTCCGGTGTTTATGAGCGTGTAGCCGAGACACGGAAATACATCTCTGTATCTATAAATATTTACTTCTGGCATTTGCATGTGTAAATGTTTATTATTTATAATATTATATATACGTATTTACTGTTTATATTGTCATGTATACATATTTAAGGTCGATGCAGACACAGCCGTGCCGTATCCGTACCGTGCACGAAACAGAAACATCCCCTACTGAAAAAAATCACGTCACGAAATCACGTCATAAAATTACATCACAAAATCACGTAATAAAATTACGTAATTAATGACATAATTAATCACGTAACGGATTGTTCCAAATCGGTACGTGATTTTAAAAATCACGTAATTTAAAAAATTACGTAATGCTGGGAAACATTTCTTTTTTAATCTGGATAAAGTTATATAGGAACTACAAAGTTTGTTTAATTGCTTCTTCGTCGTAACTTATGCATGTAAAACATGATTTAAGCAAAATAAGTGGTTCTAAATAAAAAATCAATACTGTATATTAATTATATTGTCTATAATTTTATTTTTATGAGTCAACTTTTAAGTATATAAGTGAGTATAAAGTGCGTAAGTATAAGTATATATAGTGAGTATATCAATATATAATAATATAATAAAAAAATAGCATATATAACATAGACAACTTAGATATATGTTATGGTAACGTTAACAAGGTTAACTCATTTTAACATTGGTAATATGGTAACACTAAACTTAATCACTATCCGATAATGATTCACTGGAATTTGAATCATTGCTACTTTGTGAAGAACTTGATGAATTGGGCGATGTTGGGCGTCAATGACGTTTTCTTTGTTTTTTTTCTTCTTCTGCAAAACATTATTATTATTAAGGTGTTTTTAATTTTTAATAGTAACTTTTAGAATATATTGTTTTCTAATTTTTTGTATTTATTTGTTGAAAGACTTTGTTTTAAAAAATCTAGACTGTTAAGATCTAGCATGTTAATTAAAAATGTTTATTATTTTTTATAATCATCTATGCTAACAAATGTTTAAAAATATTAAAATTTTTTATTTAATTCAATATCTTATATTTTACATGTATACACAACTATATTACAAACTATTTTTTTAAGTATCTTTTTACTCTTAAAGAGTTCTTTAACTGTGTATAAAGCAATGAGAAAAATATCATATATTAAAAGAAAAAGTATTATACTTTAACCCGTTGTGGTCACATGGGGTCCAGTGGACCCCAGGCTTTTTTTTTTTTTTTTTTTAAAAGTATACTATTTTGAGAGTAAAACGCACATAGTTTTTTTGCTCTATCTCAAAAAATTTTGATGAATATTTTTGTGAAAAAAGTCAAATTTTTCGAAAAAAAAATTTTTTTTTTACGTTTTTTCAACATAAAAAATTGTTTAAAATTATTGGATTATTAAGAGGAAGTCATAAATTAATTCCAGTTCAAGGTTTGAGTCGATACATCAAAAAGAACGCAAATGGAAACTGTTGTGGGGTCCATTGGACCCCGTGTGACCACTACGTTATTTTTAGGAGGTGTGACCACAACGGGTTAAAGATTAATTCCATTAAGTTACTTGTTTTTATAAATTTTTATGAATATATCAATCTATAAACACATATTTTCCATTAAAAAATACAAAAAAATATTACCTTTAAACATATAAAAATTATTTGTCTATTGTTGTTTAAAAAGTATTGACAAACACAGCAGGTATGACGAGAATTCTTGAGTACGTGAGCGATAGAAAGAGAGTTCCTTTTAAGAAAATTTCGTCTTTATTGTATGTAATTCTTTCTAAAAATATGCCAACGTAAAACAAATTGATATGAACTAAAGAGTTTTTACGTGAATATAAACAAACAAATCAGTAATCAGTCCTAAAGATAGAATAGAGAATAAACTAAAAAGAGTCAGATCTTACAGGACGGAATCAAAGTATCTAAATTACTGACTGAGAATGAGAGTCCGAAACGTATTTGAATGTAATGCTGCTGACGAAAAAAAGAAAGATAGAAAAATGAAAAGGGGGCCCTCTGGATGAATGTCTATCAGATCGGTTCTTGGGCTAGAATTTTAGGCCAGAGCCACAAGAACAAATGCAGATCTCAGATCTGAAAACGAGAATGAACCTAGCAGAGGCCCTTGACTTTGAACCACGATCTTCAATATGGCGTCTTAACTCTCAATATTCCCTAACCTAGCAAGGCCCCGCTCATGGGATTATATCTCTCGCCTCGATCTTCCCTCACGGACGTTAGTACCTTTTCCTGCTGATGAGTCCACTCCTTGGTCATCTGAATCTCGCTCGGTCAGAGTCCAAAACTTTTGCTGTTGTCAAGATGAATCCGAAAGAGGGGCAGAGAATCGACTCGTCCGAAGATCGCAAGCAACTGCGGCCATGACCCTGAGCGCCCCCACCTTGTTCAGGACAAGAGAAGAAGGAGGTGGGAGCGCTCAGGTGTCATGGCCGCAGTTGCATACGATCTTTCGGACGAGTCGATTCTCTGCCCTTCTTTCGGATTCATCTTGACAACTGCAAAGGTTTTGGACTCTGACCGAGCAAGATTCAGATGACCATGGAGTGGACTCATCAGCAGGAAAAGGAGAGCTGCAACGACTAGCGTCCGTGAGGGAAGATCGAGGCGAGAGATCTAATCCTATGAGCGGGGCCTTTGATAGGTTAGGTTAGGTTAGGTTAGGTTAGGGAATATTGATAGATTCCGAATCTTAAGACGCCATATTGAAGATCGACATTGGTCGTCAAAGTACAAGAGCCTCTGCTAGGTTCATTCTCGTTTTCAGATCTGAGATCTGCATTTTGTTCTTGTGGCTCTGGCCTAAAATTCTAGCCCAAGAACCGATCTGATAGACATTCATCCAGAGGGCCCCCTTTTTCATTTTTCTATTTTTCTTTTTTTCGTCAGCAGCATTACATTCAAATACGTTTCGGACTCTCATTCTCAGTCAGTAATTTAGATACTTTGATTCCGTCTGTAAGATCTGACTCTTTTTAGTTTATTCTCTATTCTATCTTTAGGACTGATTACTGATTTGTTTGTTTATATTCACGTAAAAACTCTTTAGTTCATATCAATTTGTTTTACGTTGGCATATTTTTAGAAAGAATTACATACAATAAAGATGAAATTTTCTTAAAAGGAACTCTCTTTCTATCGCTCACGTACTCAAGAATTCTCGTCATACCTGCTGTGTTTGTCAATACTTTTTAAACAACAATAGACAAATAATTTTTATATGTTTAAAGGTAATATTTTTTTGTATTTTTTAATGGAAAATATGTGTTTATAGATTGATATATTCATAAAAATTTATAAAAACAAGTAACTTAATGGAATTAATCTTTAAGGTATAGTACTTTTTCTTTTAATAATTGATATTTTTCTCATTACTTTATACACAGTTAAAGAACTCTTTAACAGTAAAAAGATACTTAAAAAAATAATTTGTAATATAGTTGTATAATTACATGTAAAATATAAGATATTGAATTAAATAAAAAATTTTAATATTTTTAAACATTTATTGTTAGCATAGATAATTATAAAAAATAATAAACATTTTTAATTAACATGCTAAATCTTAACAGTCTAGATTTTTTAAAACAAAGTCTTTCAATAAATAATACAAAAAATTAGAAAACAATATATTCTAAAAGTTACTAATAAAAAATTAAAAACACCTTAATAATAATGATGTTAAAATGTTTTGCAGAAGAAGAAGAAAAACAAAGAAAACGTCATTGACGTCCAACATCGCCCAATTCATCAAGTTCTTCATAAAGTAGCAATGATTCAAATTCCAGTGAATCATTATCGGATAGTGATTAAGTTTAGTGTTACCATATTACCAATGTTAAAATGAGTTAACCTTGTTAACGTTACCATAACATATATCTAAGTTGTCTATGTTATATATGCTATTTATTTTATTATATTATTATATTTGATATACACACTTATATACTTATACTTATGCACTTTTACACTCACTTATATACTTAAAAAATTGACTCATAAAAATAAAATTATAGACAATATAATTAATATACAGTATTGATTTTTTATTTAGAACCACTTATTTTGCTTAAATCATGTTTTACATGCATAAGTTACGACGAAGAAGCAATTAAACAAACTTTGTAGTTTCTATATAACTTTATCCAGATTTAAAAAAAAATGTGTTTCCCAGCATTACGTAATTTTTAAATTACGTGATTTTTAAAATCACGTACCGATTTGGAACAATCCGTTACGTGATTAATTATGTCATTAATTACGTAATTTCGTTACGTGATTTCGTGATGTAATTTCATGACGTGATTTCGTGACGTGATTTTTTTCAGTAGGGTCAGACAAGGATACCTATTGTCTCCATCCTTGTCTAATGTTGTCTCTATCCTTGTCTAATGTTAACGATACGGGTACGGCACGGCTGTGTCTGCATCGACCCTTAAGGGTATAATTGAGCGTCAGAGATAAGCAGCTGAGTGCGATAAACGCAACGCGCCCGCGCGCATATACGCACTGTTTTATTAATAAAAATCAAGTTATCTGAAACCAAGAAATTTGTAAACTTATAGTTATCTGTAACAGTTACACGAAAATAATTGTCCGCTGAGGTTTTCGCAGTGGAAAAGTGCTCAGCTGATGCAGTAAAGGATGCCACGCGCCCGCGCGCATAGCGATGCGCCGTATCTTTCAGTCGTCAGCTGAGCACTTTTCCACCACGAAAAGCTCAGCGGACAATTATTTTCGTGAAACTGTTAAAGTCGACTATCACTTCCCTAAATTTCAGCTTTCTTAGTATAAGTTTACTCAGCGCATATTTTTCGCATGTTTGGGCGGGAAGCTGACGTACAATCCCCCACCATGAAGTCAGCTGACTACTATTTTCCGTTTATTTAGATCATAATAAACGTACAAACAAAGTCTTAGCTTTCTTTATGTCTGTTTTTTTTTTATTACAATTATACATGTGTGGGTGGCTGCTGCGGCAACACGTACCGCAAATGCGCAAGCTGACGTTCACTTCGTTTAGTAGCAATACTAAATGAACCATGCAGCAAAATCTTAGGTTTCTTAATTTTGGTCATAAAAAATGGCAGCTGGCTCCCGGACTATAACCTATATCTCGAGAAACACGGTAGTACGCGCGGAGCGAGACCGACCGTGACTCTTTACGCGACTCTTTAATTCAAGGTAATTGTTTTATTATGTAATTATCTCCTATAATTTTGTTATTCTATATATTACTGTTACTTATTTTACTGTTTATATTACTACGTTTACGTGAGTGTTTATATATACAGGTTGACCTATATTTATATTATATATTGACGGCAGGGAGCTGATACTGAGATCAAGGAGCCTGTTCACACGAGGCGTTTCTGCCGCGCGTTAATAACGTTTGCACGAGCCGCACGATGTCGCGAGGTATAAGGTGCGACAACGCGCGCATACGCGCGTACGCGAAACGGCAGCAACACCGTAATCGTGCCGGCGATATACTGAATTTGAATTGCTTCGTGCTTATCTGGAGATTTCGTATCCCTACATCGTGTTACCACCGCTGCCGGAAAAGAAGGTTCTCTACGCTTGGCAGAAAGTGACGACTGACACGTTCGATCCCGACTTCGTTAATCGCAGAAAAGCTGGACTCGAAGTACGTTTCCGATTTGCAATTATAACAGTATCGTGCGATGAATGTTGTACCCTATTATAACCTCAAATGAAGCTGTGCACGTTGCTAGTATTCTGATTATACAATACATTTTTACTTTGTAGAGGTATATACATTTTACATGTCCTCCTTCTTTCTTTTATTCACTTATACTATCTGTTGTACTTCAAAATCATTTATCTCTCTTATCTTCCTTCTTTTTACGTCTCCCTTTTCTTTGATGTTACTAAAAATTTGTAACTTTTCCATTTTTACTGTTAGTAGAATATGCTCCTCAAATTTGACAATTTATTTCTGAAACATTCCGTATTATATTATGCACTATATAAATTAAAGTATGTATAATGTATATAAACTAATTATATGTACGTTTGTGAATTATAGCAATTAGATAAGGAACTAAAGTTTCGTCATATCTGAAAAATGGCACCACCGAAAGTATTATTCGGACAAAATCGACAAAACAGCACTGCAACTTTGAAAAAAGAAATAACGACCAGAAGTCAAAATTCTTTACAGAGCAATGTATTACGACAACCCAATGTTGGTAGAGAAATTTGCGCCAAGCGAAAAGCGGAAGTTTCGCCGTTTAAAGAAAAAACGCATAAAAGATGAGCTTTTGCAAACATCACCAATGTATGTACTCTACACAATTATTATATCAAAATTTAAATGTATATTTTGATTTAGTGGTAAGATTTAAATGCAATTTTCAGCTCGATTTTTATGTCGACGTCCATTCTTTTCTCATGAAAATCAAACCACTATTTTCTTAATTTATCCCAAACACAGCATTGTAATATTTACATTAATGTTCATTATACATGGGTATCTGTATATGTATTATGTATTATATATGGTATTACATTTTTCATTATATTACCTATATTTTTTCTTTATTTCACATTTGGTAAGCCATTACCACATCGCTGGCAGGGCAGAACCATACATCGAAAAAGATGGTTACTCAAACCAAATCAGTTGAAAGTAACGTTGCTTTGCCAGAGAAACCTGCAGACGTTGCTGTATCAAATATTGTACCGGCAAAAGCAAAACTAGTGTTAAGCCTATGTTAAGCCTATTATAAAAAAATATGATAAAACGGAGACTGCCAACAAAGTTGTAAATAATAGAATAAGTTCAAATTTGGAGAGATCAGAGGATAATTCGATGTACGTCAGTGCTTTAGAAGATATTACAGATAGCGTGATAAGGACTCGCAGGAGCAGCAATAAGGTAAACAATATATTTTCTGCAATATTATATTATATTATTACGTACAATATTTTAGAATTTACATTTTTCTTTAATTTCATTTATTTAAGAAAACTTATCAAAAACTTAGAGATTTCTAAAGATAATTTCTTTAAAAATTTAATAAATTAAATTTATACCTTAAACTAAGACAGGTTCATACCGTATAATATACTTTATCATGCAATTTACTATATTTTGTTTTACTTTATTCCGTGTATGCAGTACTAATAGACTAAATATATACAGGTTGATGAAAAAAAAAATGAGAAAAGGGGAAATCAGTGGGAAAACAAACGGAGAAAGATGAACTATCGCCTTCTGCGAGTGAGGATAAGGTTTCGGCCGCCAGTTTGTTGATCGCCATACCTGTAATAAGACAATCACCCGAAGGTGTCCAATGGGACTTTAATGTCGAGAATTGGCTAGATCCGTACCAGGTGTCACACTATGTGATGGACATCTTCGAGTATCTGAAAGAACGAGAACGCCTATTCCCCATCGGCAATTACATGGATCGGCAAGTATACCTCTCGCAATGGATGAGAGCG
Source organism: Temnothorax longispinosus (assembly GCF_030848805.1). Classification (NCBI taxonomy): domain Eukaryota; kingdom Metazoa; phylum Arthropoda; class Insecta; order Hymenoptera; family Formicidae; genus Temnothorax; species Temnothorax longispinosus. Next base: position 11,234,514 of record NC_092366.1, on the reverse strand, counting down.
CTACTGGTCGATTGGATGGTCGAGGTGCAGGAGTCGTTTGATTTGAATCACGAGACCTTATATCTGGCTGTAAAACTGGTCGATCTATACCTAACAAAGATGACAGTCGGGAAAGAGACTCTACAACTGCTCGGCGCTGCGAGTCTTTTCATAGCGAGCAAGTTTGACGTAAGTTTTATTATAATATCTCTGCTACACAAATTTTTGCCTGATAAAATTGTGCTCATGTCGAGCAGTAAACCCAATAACAAAAACTGATTTTATTCTTAACTTTAACTTTAGGAAAGAATACCACCAATGGTGGAAGATGTGACGGCGCTTACACACAAAGGGAGCTGATCAAAATGGAAATAAGTATTTTAAAAATAGTCAATTTTGACCTGGGAATACCTCTCTCTTACAGATTTCTTTGGCGTTATGCCAGGGTAAGATATTCACAAAGTTAACAATTTATACCGGGTATTCCAGAAATTATTCTGTCCCAGGATTTAAATGAATATATAAGGCATTTTACATTATTTCTTCTATGAAATAATAATTTTTTAAAAGAAAAGGTTGGTCTTACTACTCAAAATTAGATTTAAAACTAATATATTTTTGGAGTAGAAAATATAATCATAAGGACAATGCACAAGGCCTGAATTGCTTAGTTATAGTAACAATTAGCAAGTGGAAGATTCGTGTTGAATTCTCGTGTTGGAGTTTGAGCAAAAGCACTTGACATTTTTTTTTTCAATATGTAAATTTTATGTACTCAACTAAACATATATATAATATTTACTGTAGAAAAAAGTACATATATTATTTTTAAAACATCAGGTTGTAGAAGATTAATTACCTTCTTTGGTTGGAGACTAATGTTTTGATTTTTTATTTTATTCTCCAATAAAATATCCGTCTTATTCAAATGGAATCTATATAAACGTATACTAATTCAATCACTACTATCTGAAAATAGTGTGCCAAGGTGTCTATGCCCACGTTAACTCTAGGCTCGGTACATACTGGAACATTCTCTGATAGATTATACAATGATCAGGTTTAGCGATAGTAAAATGGCAGCGGCGGCGTTGTTACTCGCGTTGCTAATGAAGGACTTGGAAGGATGGAATCCAACATTAGAATACTATAGCGGTTATAAACTTGACGACATAAGAGATATTTGCAATCTTTTAAACCAGAGCTTGCATAGGAAACACGAAGAAGCATTAAAGACTGTCCACAGCAAGTACAGCCACAAGTAAGTATTTACTTTTTGCTACGTATTTTTTTTATATTGAACATGTTACACTTTATATATAGATATTATACACGTTATAATTTATATCTATACTATTATTATAAAGAGACAAAGTTTGTCGGTTTGATTGTTTGTGTTCGATGATCTCGAAAACCAATGGATCGAATTTTTACCAAAAATATATGAAATAGGGGTAGAATTTCCCGAGGAATGTTATAGGGTGTATAGTTTTTCGTTACCGATCTTCTGGAAACCGGTTTTTCTAATTTCTTCAATTTTTCGGGAAATAATTGACGGAATCTCAAAGAATTGTATATAAAACAGGGGTAGAATTTTCCGGGGAGTGTTATAAACTGTATAGTTTTTCGTTACCGATCTTTTTGAGAACCGGTATCTTTTTGGAAATCGGTTACAACATTTTTCCAATTTTTTAGGAAATAATTGAGTGAATCTCAAAGAATTGTATACGACGGAATTAAATTTCAGTAAATAAAAAAGTAATATTTTTTAATGAGATAGATAGATAGATATTGCTATTTATTATGCGCTCCAGGATAAATCCTCTTAAGCGCAAAAGCCATAACATACAATACAATAAGTGACTAGAAACTAAATTACATGTGTGTGCGTGCTATGTACATGCACGTTCGCAAGCATACCGATTCAAAGACTAGAGTCATTGCTGAGAGAGAGAGAAAGAGAGAGAGACGGAGACGGAGACGGAAAGAAAGAGAGAGAGAGAGAGAGAGAGAGAGAGAGAGAGAGAGAGAGAGAGTTTGAGTTTGAGTTTGTTTATTATGCCATAGTCAAGACTTTAGGCAAATGATGAAAAATACAATGATATACATGAAGTAAACAAGAGTAAAGTAAAAACAAAAATTGGAAAAAGTAAGAACTAAAAAGATACAGTACAGATGAGATAATTATAATAAAGCAGTGAGCAAAAGGGGAAACAATGAAGATAATAATGACTATATTGCAAAAAGTAATAATGTTGTTTCCACCTCAGCAAACGCTTCAGAACCAAATTTTGTTG